>NC_085140.1:24573955-24578955 GCF_024139115.2 Armigeres subalbatus
GGCGAGCGGTACCGCCTATAAGAGGTTGGCCCAGGAGGTCCTGGGTGAGGGAGTGGAAGTGAGGTCTCTGGGCACCGAGGTGACCCTCCGGTGTAAACAGCTGGATGAAGTCACCGAGGCAGAGGACCTCATTTCGTCTTTAAAGGTACAGTGCGATATAGAAGTCGAGCGGTCTTCTATTCGTCTTAGAGGTGGACCTTTTGGCACGCAGGTAGCTTGGTTCAAGTTACCGGTAGCGGACGCCAAAAAGGTCCTGGCGGTCGGGAAACTGAAGGTTGGATGGTCAATATGCCCAGTAAGCATATTCCAGCCACCTTTAGTCGAAAAGTGTTTTAGGTGCTTCGAATCTGGTCACAAGTCATGGGAGTGCAAGGGGCCGGATCGAAGTAACCTGTGTCGTCGTTGTGGAGAGGAGGGACATTTCGCGCAGGCCTGCGATAAAGCACCAAGGTGCCTTATCTGCGCTAGTAGGAAGCAAGCCCGTAACCATGTTATGGGTGGACCTACTTGTCCCTTCGGTGGTGGCAATAAGAAATCGCCGTGCGGGTAGCACAGCTGAATCTTAACCATTGTGCTACTGCCCAGCAGCTGCTGTGGCAGTCGGTCTCTGAGTCAGAGACCGACGTCGCTATTCTTGCAGATCCGTACCGTGTCCCTGTCAATAATGGAAACTGGGTCGCGGACGACTCCAAGATGGCGGCGATCTGCACAACGGGCCGGTT
This sequence comes from Armigeres subalbatus, assembly GCF_024139115.2. Taxonomy (NCBI): domain Eukaryota; kingdom Metazoa; phylum Arthropoda; class Insecta; order Diptera; family Culicidae; genus Armigeres; species Armigeres subalbatus. The sequence continues at coordinate 24,574,678 of NC_085140.1, forward strand.
TCCGGTCCAAGAGGTCGTACACACACCTGTCGAAGGTGTCGCCATAGCTAAGATCAACGGGGTGTTCTATTGTAGCTGCTATGCCCCACCACGGTGGCCAATAGAGCAATTCACCCGGATGGTCGATAGGCTATCGTCCGACCTTGTTGGTCGGAAGCCGGTTGTCATAGCGAGGGACTTCAATGCTTGGGCAGTGGAGTGGGGAAGCCGCTGCACCAATCAGAGAGGTCAAGCTTTGTAAGAGGCTCTAGCAAAGTTGGAGGTCGTGTTAGCCAATGACGGCTCAACCAGCACGTTCCGTAGGAACGGGGTGGAGTCGTTCATTGACGTTACGTTCTGTAGCCCCGGCCTAGCTGACTGAACTGGAGGGTCGACGAAGGCTACACCCACAGCGACCACCTAGCCATCCGCTACGTGATCAGCTGTGGTGTGCAGCAGTCGAGGTTGAGAAATCCCCGTCAGGTCCGTGGGTGGAAGGCCCAAAGCTTCGACAGCGAAGTATTCACCGCGGCGCTGGGACTGGAGGGTAACACCGACAGTCTTACAGGGGACGCACTGACAGCTGTCCTGTCACGTGCATGCGATGCCAGTATGCAGAGGAGGGCACCACCGAGGAACGGTAGACCTCCAGCATACTGGTGGAGTGCAGCAATCGCAGACCTTCGGTCAACCTGCCTTAGGGCTAGGCGAAGGATGCAGAGAGCTCGCTCTGAGCAGTTGAGGGATGAACGCCGCTTGACGTTCAAAGCTGCGAAGTTGGCCCTTAACAAGGCCATCAGTAGCAGTAAGAGGAAGTGTTTTCACCTATGCCTGAAAGCCAATGCTAATCCTTGGGGAGATGCCTATAGGATAGTAATGGCGAAGACCAGAGGGGGGCTGGCGCCTCCCGAACGGTCGCCGGAAAGGTTGAATCGCATTATCGAGGTTCTCTTCCCGTCCCATGCCACAAGCCCTTGGCCACAACCAGCACCGCAGAACGCGAGTGCTGAAGTGGCTGAAGTGGCAGCGGTGACGAACGAAGAGTTGCTTGCGGTGGCCCGAACCCTTGACACGAACAAAGCTCCGGGGCCCGACGGAGTTCCAAACCTCGCTCTGAAGGCAGCGATCATGGCTAACCCGGACATGTTCAGGACAGCCATGCAGAGATGCCTGGACGAGCGCAGTTTCCCCGATAGGTGGAAGAGACAGAAGCTGGTGCTGTTGCCGAAGCCCGGGAAACCACCAGGTGACCCATCGGCGTACAGACCAATCTGCCTACTGGACACCACAGGGAAGTTGCTTGAGAGGATTATCCTCAGCAGGCTTACCCCGTACACCGAAGGTACGAACGGCCTGTCAAGCAATCAGTTTGGGTTTCGTAAGGGTAGGTCCACGGTGGATGCTATCAACTCGGTTGTGAAAACTGCGGAAGTAGCGATACAACGCAAGCGGAGGGAACTCGATTCTGTGCGATAGTGACGCTCGACGTCAAGAACGCATTCAACAGCGCAAGCTGGGATGCCATCGCGCTCTCGTTACTCCGGTTGGGCATTCCGGTGGGCCTGTACAACATTTTGGAAAGCTATTTCCAGAATCGCGTACTCTTATACGAGACCGATGAAGGGGAGGGTAGTGCTTCTATCACCGCAGGAGTCCCTCAGGGATCTATCCTGGGCCTGGTGCTATGGAACACTATGTACGATAGTGTTTTAAGACTGAAGTTCCCCCCAGGCGTTAAGATCGTTGGCTTCGCCGACGACATAACGCTGGAGGTTTACGGAGAGTCGATTGAGGAAGTGGAACTTACGGCGGCCCACGCGATCGCTGTAGTGGAGGAATGGATGAGCTCAAGGCAGCTGGGGCTAGCTCATCACAAAACAGAGTTGGTTGTTGTTAACAACCGTAAGTCGGTACAGGAGGCAGTGGTTCGCGTGGGCGACTGTGAGATCATTTCCAAGCGGGAGGTGAAGCTCCTCGGGGTGCTGATCGACGATAGACTGAACTTCGGCAGTCATGTAGATTACGCCTGCAGGAGAGCTTCGACAGCTATTGCGGCATTATCCAGGATGATGTCCAATAGCTCGGGAGTGCGCTCCAGCAGACGCAGGTTATTAGCTGGGGTTGCAGTATCTATCCTCAGATACGGCGGTCCAGCTTGGGCCTCGGCGCTTAGCGTCGAACGTAACCTGCAGAAGCTGGAGAGTGTACACAGGCTAGCGTGTCTCAGAGTGATAAGTGCCTACCGCACAGTATCACGGGATGCCGCTTGTGTGATTGCGTGTATGTTACCCATTGGACTAGTCATACGGGAAGACGAGGAGAGTTTCGACATGCGCGGAACCAGAGGAGCCCGTAAAGCCATTAGAGTCACTTCGACTATCAAGTGGCAACGGGACTGGGATAACTCTTCTAAGGGTAGGTGGACCCATCGGCTGATACCTAGCGTATCAAGATGGGTTAATAGGAGGCATGGGGAAGTTCACTTCCATCTGACACAGTTCCTGTCAGGCCATGGCTGCTTTAGGTGGTACCTACATAGGTTTGGGCATACGGACTCTCCCGTCTGCCCGGACTGCCCAGGGTCGACGAAACTGCCGAGCACGTACTATTCGTATGTCCTCGTTTCGTCGATGTTAGAAGCGGAATGCTAGAGGTGTGCGGGAGGGACACTACTCCGGATAATCTTATCCAGAGGATGTGTCAAGAGGTTGATAAGTGGAACGCGGTCTCGGCCGCTACCACTCAGATTGCCAGCATCTTGCAGCGCAATTGGCGCGCCGAGCAGCAGTCGGATAGCGCCGACTAGTGGGTAGCTAGTCTCGAGGGTGAGGTACCAGCGGGTAGTTGGTTAAGTAGTAGCGGAACTAGTGGGTAGCTAGTTATGAGGTAGAGGAACTAGTGGGTAGCTAGTTGTGATTTGAAGCTAGTGGGTAGCTAGTATGTGGGCGTGCGTAGTAGCACGGACCCCTCCCAGAAGTAATGCCGGGAAGGCTGTTCCGGGGAGACTCAGGGTCTGTGAACAGGGTGGTTTTAGCGGGTCGGCAATAGCTAAACCCCGTTCGCCGGTAGCCCACCGGTGTCTGGATGCAGATTCCCACCCTACTGGAAAAAAAAAAAAAAAAAAGACTACCCTTGCTTGGAGGTTGTGTTGTGTTGTTGTGTGGTTGTGTAACGTGGTTGTAAACGGTAAAACGTTACTTCTGCTACCACACTACTACCTAGGTAGGCGGTCGACTAGGAGAAGTCCCCCATGGTGTGTGCGCACTTGTGAGTGCGCGTGCACCGTGGTGTGTGGACTTCTCCTTTTCGCCTAACTGCGTTTTCCCGGCCCCGTTCCAGTCCAGCCCAGGACTCTAGTACTAACTGTCAGCCAGCCAGTCAGTCCAGTCAGTCAGTCAGTCCAGTCAGTCAGTCCAGTCAGTCAGTCAGCCAACTGCAAGTGTATGGGATCCATTCCGGAACTGGCGGTAGTGTCACGATAGGGCAAAGATGTCTAACGGTCTACTAGGTCGGTCGACTAGGAGAAGTCCCCCATGGTGTGTGCGCACTTGTGAGTGCGCGTGCACCGTGGTGTGTGGACTTCTCCTTTTCGCCTAACTGCGTTTTCCCGGCCCAGTCCAGTCCAGCCCAGGACTCTAGTACTAACTGTCAGCCAGCCAGTCAGTCCAGTCAGTCAGTCCAGTCAGTCAGTCAGCCAACTGCAAGTGTATGGGATCCATTCCGGAACTGGCGGTAGTGTCACGATAGGGCAAAGATGTCTAACGGTCTACTAGGTCGACTAGGAGAAGTCCCCCATGGTGTGTGCGCACTTGTGAGTGCGCGTGCACCGTGGTGTGTGGACTTCTCCTTTTCGCCTAACTGCGTTTTCCCGGCCCAGTCCAGTCCAGCCCAGGACTCTAGCACTAACTGTCAGCCAGCCAGTCAGTCCAGTCAGTCAGTCAGTCCAGTCAGTCAGTCCAGTCAGTCAGTCCAGTCAGTCAGTCAGCCAACTGCAAGTGTATGGGATCCATTCCGGAACTGGCGGTAGTGTCACGATAGGGCAAAGATGTCTAACGGTCTACTAGGTCGACTAGGAGAAGTCCCCCATGGTGTGTGCGCACTTGTGAGTGCGCGTGCACCGTGGTGTGTGGACTTCTCCTTTTCGCCTAACTGCGTTTTCCCGGCCCAGTCCAGTCCAGCCCAGGACTCTAGTACTAACTGTCAGCCAGCCAGTCAGTCCAGTCAGTCAGTCCAGTCAGTCAGTCAGCCAGCCGGTCAGTCAGTCAGTCAGTCATTCAGTCAGTCAGTCAGTCAGTCAGT